>NC_051157.2:83435383-83459004 GCF_013339745.2 Dermacentor silvarum
TATTTGAAAACTACTCAAAAAGTATTCTATATTTGATAATTCAATTTGCTTCTGGCACTATTTTAATGATATTCTATTTGGTCTCGGAAATTGATATTCGCACCCCCCCTAGCAACATTGTCTCGAGCCAAGTGTACAAATATTTAACTTGCATGCTGTGTACATAGTTCCTGCTGCACTATCGTGCCTAAAGTTGAATGTTTTGCTTGCTTAAATGTCTTAAGAATGAATTCATCATACCATGAAATTGTACATATACTGTAACTGTTTCTTTGAATTAAAAAGAAATTCACATTTCTTGTGATGAATCACTTCTAAAAATAGCTTTATCTTTACAGGAAGCATCACCTATAATTTAAGTTGTACTTTAAACAAGAAAGTCTGTCTTGTAGTAAAATCATTGACCTGATTCCTTTTTTTTTTTTTTCTTCTTAAATCGTGTCAGGATTAGCCAAAGTGAAATGGCACATCACAAAATAAAATGCTTTCTGTTCATAAGCACTTGTTTTAGGCACAGGTCAGCCAGGATTTGATATAGTATTGGTCTTGTACTAGTGTCCCATTAAAGGGATCCTCAAGGGACTGGAGAGGTATGTTCTAATAAACAGCAGTTCCGTTTACCGAAAAAGACTTGCAGTGGTACACCCGCTCATGCTGCTGTCAGAAATTTTGAGTATTATGAAGTATGAAGAAACAGCTAGTTAAAGAAAAAATGTGGTTGATCCCTCTTATATAGGAATCGGTATAGAACATGAAAGTGAAACGTGTCTTCACAGAAGTAGTGTAATGTTTATTGCACATTGATATATAATGTCTATTGGTGTTTTGTGGCTAAAGCGCCCTTAGGCGTTGATGCACCCACGCTGACGCCTGGTGGCACGTCTCCTCCATCACGACTACCAACGTCGATGACCATGAGCAACCGTCGTGCATATGGAAGCTGCACTACGCCGCACACGCTAGCACAACGCGAAAGACGAAGCATGTAACTGACACACTAATACAACGCGCAAGACAAAGCACGTAACTGAATCGTCACCGAGTCAAATCAGCGCGTACAGCGCGTCGTAATTGCAGCCTCCGCGATCAACTTCAGAAACATTTTCAGAGCTAATTGCGGAGGCCAGGCTCCGCTGTGCTGAGTACGGTGAACGCCACCTAGGTGGCGTTGGTAGTGCTTCTTGATGCCAGCGTCCCTTCGAATGCTGGCATCGAGGCGTCGTAGTGCTGAGACCACCGAAGCGTTCACTGTCGGTGCGCGTTAGTGTCATAATGCAGTACTTCTCTTTTCTGCTCGTAGGCGGCGGCACCGCCCCGAGCAAGAGCGCGGGTACACGGAGGAGTGTTAAGCCCAGACCACACGTACGCTTGCGGACGCGCGTAAGCTCGCGTCTACGCGCCTTGCGGTTGCCGCGCCTAGCGAGGAATGGCGTTTTGCATCCACAAATACGCGCGACAGCGCGCGCTCACTGGCATCACTTGTTTACACCTTGGCAGACGCCACTTCGTATTTCGTTGTTGGCAGTGCTTCAAAATGCTTCGATATTTATAAACGTAATTTTTATCTTTTTGGAGCTGTTAGATCAGCCCAAAAAGTGAATAAGAAGTACTTTCTTGCATGGTATAATTCTGCTTAACTGAGAGTTGAATGTACCGCGCCGTCGCTGCGTAGCCAGGCGCGCCGACGCGAGGCAGCCCAGGCGCGCGATAACTGAGAGGAGCTGATCAGCGAGATCGCGCCGCGTTTCGACGCGTACGAGCCGTGCCGCACCGTCTGCGCATGCGTGGGCGCGCGGACGCGAGCTCGCGCGCGTTTGCAAGCGTACGTGTGGTCTGGGCTTTCGATATATAAGGCGCGTCTGTGTAGCTCTCTGCAAATGCGTTTGTGGCGCAATGGGTTAAACGCTCGGCGATCTATCGTCGCGGACCGAGAGGTCGTGGGTTCGATTTCGAAATTTTGCATGTTTGTGGAACTTTTTCTTCTGGTTTCTTTCTTTGAATTATGTTCTATGACAGTGAAGACAGTGAAGTCTTGGTGGACCCCGGCATAAAACACTTTCGTGTTAAAAGAAAATGCCAAAGTGCTTACAAGCTCATTTTGGAGCCAGCACAGTCGCTGACCAATACTTCGGGCTCATTAGGGCTACATATCATCATCATCAGCCTATATTTATGTCCACTGCAGGACGAATGCCTCTCTCTGCATTAGGGCTACATGTACCAAATGACGAATCGCCAAAAATTAAGTGTTCTCCCAGTGGCAATACAAAGAACAAGAAAACATAGCTGCACCCACATATGCTTGCATGCAAGCTGACGCAACCTGGTCAGTCTGTGCTTTGGCTGTTGTGCTGTCACTACAGATAGATGAAGGAACAGTTAATGCATGCACCAAATATGCATCCTCTGTAAATTTGAACAGAGTTTGGCTGCACTCTGATAGTCTAATATAGTAGCGTTTTTTTTTTTTCACAACGCTCATTTTCCATAATTTCCCTCACCCGATTCTGAGTGACAGAAAGTCGCCCACTACTGCATCTCTATTTAACACATAAAAGAAAATATTGAATGAGCGGCACATATCACGTGTCCAGCAATACAAGTAAAAAAAAAAATCAAACATTCAGATTCTGTTTCTCTGAAAAAAAGAAAAGATCCCTAAAAGATTAGAGATTGATTTTATAGTTTTTTATATAGAGAGTTGCGAACATTTTGGGTTCTGATAAACGAAAGTTCTTAACGTTCAAGTACAAAGCCAAGTGAGAGCCTGTTGTTGTTCCGTTTAACCAGCAATTCTGTTTATACCGATTTCCGTTTATGGAGATTCAACTGTAGTTTTGAAAATTCGGCCACTTATGTTTTCATTCTGACTACATACATATTTATGATTTCTACATGACAATCTTGCTTGAACAGAGCTCACTCTTTCTGTTTATTATGTCTACCTACATGAACATTTAGCTGCATTCTTTTATATACAGGGTGTTTCAGCGAACACTTTCAAAAATTCTAAAGGCCACGTTCGCATCGCATTTTTCCTGGTCCTAGTCCGACCGTGGCTAGACTACAACGCCCCCCCCCCCCCCCCCCCCCCCCCCCCTTCCGCCCGATGCCTTGCGCGCGATGGAAGATGGCGCTACGGCGCGGTTTCTCCCCGCTCGAGTGTACTAGATTGGGGAAGTGGGTCCAACAAGGGCTGTGCGCTGAGGCATTTTTTATTGAAAATCTAGGTGGCGCCACTGTCACTTTCTCCCGAATGAGCGGCCCCGCTCGCCGGCCGGACGCTTGTCGCGTCGGAGACCCTGTCGCAGCTGCATGGAGCTTTGACAGCCGGATACTCGGTAGCGGTAACACTGAGATTATTCCCCACCGATAGATTGTAAATAAAATGGAAAAAGAATGGCGGAAAGAATGCAAACGACGCAACATCGACGGTGCGTCGAGCAGACGACATCTACTCAGCCCGCGAGCTCGCCTCAGCCAATGAGCGCTGCCGAAACAGCCGAAGCCAGCGTTTATTGGCCGGAGATTCAGAATAAGGCGATGGGAGCGCCGCCACATTTTCCGCGTTTTTTGCTTCACCTTCGGCGCTTGCTAAGGCGTCCGCTGGACCAGTAGCGCACCCAGGATCTCTGCCGGGAGGGGGGGTGTTGACAGTTTGCCAATACCATCTAAATAGCACTAATTTCGATTTCTTCACGGGAAATTGTCAAAAAATGCGCATTTTGCGAGTGTGCAGACGATTGCGCGTCTTACATCTTAGTTGCAGTACTCAAATGCGTAAGGAAAGGGGGGCTTAAGTCGGCCTCAGGGGGGGGGGGGGGTTACAGCCTCCGACCCCCCCCCCCCCCCCGCGTCGGTGCGCCACTGCGCTGGACCCACTCCCCCATTCTATTACACTCTATCACCGCTTTCCTCCCTTGCGCGCGCGAGACTGAGCCGCGATGGTCGGCTCCCCTCGCACATACGGCGCGCGGTGACGGTGTTATCATCCTTGGCCTTTATACGGAACATCGCGACGACGACAGCAAAATGTGACTGAAGTGTCCATGTAATTGCTATCGCAATAAAAGGACACATCGACACGGATAGTGAAGACAGCGTGTCTGGTCGTCCTTACATACATCAAACCAAAAGGGACAGTGGTGACAGTGATTGACTCTTTCTAGGCGCTTTGACAGATTTACGTACAGCCGCCTTACTGGCAACGGTGCAGGGCAAGAGGAAGGTGGAGTCGTATGTAGGGCAAGGAGGCTAGTAAAAAAAAAAAAAAAAAAATCACCGACGGTTACGATATTCCCGAATGCGGATTTTGAGCGCAGCTGTTTAGGTGCTTTGAATTCACGATATATTGTGGTAAAACATTTGATTCTCAACGACAGAGTCCTCTCGGCGCAGAGCTCGGGCGGCTCGTTTAGCAGCAGCGGCAGACGAAGCATTTCCATCGGTTATAGCGCATGCGCAGTGGGTCCGAAGCCAGCGCTTTGTTTCCATAGCGCTCGCCGCATTATGGTAGCCGCATGCCTGGTCGTAGCATGTCTCGTGCGGCTAGAGTGTGTCCAAAGCGCTGCGTGAATGCATGGGAGAAGCGCCGCGGCGCTGCTGTACTGGACCAGTTAGGAGGCGTGTGCGGATGCTGCAGAAGAGAATAAGCTGGAGATCGCGATGATTACCAGTTAGGAGAACGTAGCACATATGGCTAGCTCATGCTAACGCTTTTACACCCTATCGTTTCCTTTCTTTTATTTAATGCATTCGATTTGTTTTGCAAGACTGCCTCCCGCGCTCTATACTGTTTCTTTATTAAGGCGAAATTCTTAACTGGCTCTTGGGAAGCGGAATGTGTCTGTCGGCGGGGCCGCGGTACCAAAAATAAATACAAACCGCCTAACTCACGCGTCTCGTTCACTAGGTATACAGGGTGTTTCACTTTAGCTGCACCAAATTTTTAAAAATTTGCTGTGACAGATAGCACAATTATAATCCTTGATGTAAACTACTCGATGAGGCGGCCATTACTTCCACAAGAACTCAAAACGCCTAATTGAATAATTCACATAATTACGCTAATTGAGTTTTAATTAATTATTTTACGGCACATCTTTCAATCTTCTAGTTATAGCTGCAGAGTTCGCAAGGCGCATCCACTTGGAACGAATTCTCAGGACTGAACTAGTTTCGAGATAATAATTTTCAGAGTGTCCGACGAAATGCATGGGCGTTCCAGTTAACTTTTGTGCTTCAATGCATAAAACAGCGTTTTCCTCAAAAAGTTAACTAGAACGCCCATGCATTTCGTCGGACACTTTGAAAATTATTATCTCGAAACTAGTTCAGTCCTGAGAATTCGTTCCAAACATCGTCACGCGCCATGAATGCTTTTTACGTAAGAAATCACACGTTAAGCAATAACTATCATATGAGAAGTTACATGTTGGTAATTTCAGAGAGGATTCACGGATTATTAAAACAAGGCTATTGCAGCAATAACTTTGAGTAACAAATGAGTAAATGGCTAGGCCAGTATAGTACCTATCTATTCATTTCAATGTAGAAGAAGATATATATATATATATATATATATATATATTACCTATTTTTTATGTTTGTTTACCTACTGGCTGGAATGACTTTTCTTTCGAATGTCTGAATTTGATGTAAGCTTCGCTCACGGTGAACCTTAAGGTACATCGTGCGCGAAGTTTGTATTGAAGAGATAGCGCACAGCAAGAATTGTTCGTGTACGCTATATCTGAAGCGAAATAAGCCAACAATATTGCGGCGTTAGGGCCGTCTCTGCTCTTTCTCGTGTTTCCCTTACACTTTCTCACTGCGCTGTTTATAATAAAATATTGTCGAGGCTAAAAAACTGTCGAATAAATACATATGCATATGGCTGTAAACCACTATTGACCGTCAGTGAAAAACGCGTAGTGGTGAGCGAAGCGGTCACTGCACGCACGTAAGTATTTCACTTCACTGCGCGAGTAATTTACTTTTTTCGTTACTCTTATTCTTGCAAGCATGGTGCTATTTCCCGCGTACCCATGCGAATACCGTGTTTTACATTCTTTTTTAGCGCGTTTCTACGCACGCACAGTTACCGCATTACCGTTCCCGAACTCTAGCACCGGAGCTAGGCCGCGCTGAGTTTGAAACGTTAGTTTTTGCATTCTCTTGCTGCCCAAGCACAAAGAGAGCGCTCAAAGATGGGTAAGCTTCATGCAGCACCACACTGTTGAAGTTAAATATACTTTGAGTGCTTTGCGTGGACACTGAACGCAAAGAACTGCAGCGCGTAGCAGACGACCCTCGCTTTGCGCGCGCTTCGCGAGTGCGAAAAGCCCACGGGTCCGGAGCAACAGCGACGCGGCGCGGCCGCTCCCAGAAAAAGGCCCTCGCCGAAGCCGCCGCTTTGGACTCTAGTGCGGCACTCCGGTTTCCTCCTCACCCTTTTGTGATACTCTCCTCCACTTTCCTCCTCATGCTTCCGCTGCACCTTCCTTCTCGCGCTCTCGCCGTCTTCCACTCTTGCTCTTTCATCTTTCGCTGCGATCGTTCGCTCGGTTACGAAGGACGCCGACGCTCAACGCAGGAATGGGCGCCTAAGAGCTGCGCTTAAGAAGACAACTCGGAGAAGGGCGGAGATTCTGGTTGGCACGAGGCAGGGAGGGAGAAGACTTGCTGCGCAGCACCAATGCGCGTGTCACCGTTGTAGCGGGAGAGATGGCAAGTTGAATAGGGCGATGGGTGTCCCACAATAGAGAAGGAGCCCGGAAGGGAGACAGAAAGGCGGCAACTTGTGGAAAGTAACACAATGTAACAATACACATATACAAGGCACATCCCGCTCAGCTGGCTTGCAGGAAAAGAAAAAAAAAAATAACCGACGATTACGATACTCCCTAATGCGAAATTTGAGCACAGCTCTATGCGAGTTTTCATTTCGCGATATATTGGCTGGCGCAGACAGTTTGTCTCGTGTGGCACGTTGCAAACGGAGCGAAGTGGGGCGCGATTGCCTCGCTAATCGGGAGATCGCGAGAGGCGCGGCGCGTGGGCGCGATGCACAGCAGCCACCGCAGACAGACTGCCGCTCATGCAGCGCTTTGTTTCCATGCAGACGACGCGCGCTGCTCTGGCGCCATCCCGAGGGCCGTCGTCGCCGAAAAGCCGGTCTTGCGCGACACTACGCTTCTCACGCTTTCGCCATACCCTGCTCCTCCGCTTTCCGCCTCATGGTTCCGCTGCACCCTCTTCCTGTACTTTCGTCCTCGCGCTCTCTTCGCTATCGCCGTATTTCATCTGCCGCTGCGCTGCGCGTTCGCTTTCATCCTTCGCTGTGTTCGCTCGCTTGGTTACGAGGGGCAACTCTGACGCTCGATCGCCGCAGTAACTGGTGCCAAAGAGCTGCGCTCTATATATATTGTCGCGATGCACAAAGGTCAGGAGCTTTATTATAGAAGCACCGCGGCGTACTCGGGAGAAGGAACCAGAGAGGCGCTAACAACAAGAATCTCTTCTTCTTCTCTAGATGCCTTCCGGAATCTCGAGCAGCCCGGTCGTCGTCTTTGTCGGCGCCAGGGTGCACTTGTGCACGAATACCGACGCGGCATTACCCTCCCCCCAGAGCGAGCATCGTCCCGATGCTGATCAGATCGTGGCGGAAAGACTCGTAGTTGATAGCAGTGTCCACTTCACTCTGAATGATAAGGCTTCATGCGCACTACGTGCACTACCTCAGGCACCTGTTGACGGCGTTTCGAGCAGCATGAACCATCACCAACCACCTCGTAGGTCACGTCGCTAATACGGCGTAGAACCTTGTATGGTCCGAAGTACCGGCGTAGAAGTTTCTCCGAGAGCCCTCGGCGTCGGACGGGAGACCAAATCCAGACTCTTTCCCCAGGCGTATAAGCGGCAAATTGGTGGCGGAGATTGTAGCATCGTGCGTCGCGTTCTTGCTGACTAGTTATCCTGACGCGGGCGAGCTGTCGTGCTTCCTCGGCGCGTTCAGTGAAATCTGCGGCATCTTCATCTGAACCATTGCAGTCATGAGGCAGCATAGCGTCAAGCATTGTAGTGACTTCTCGACCATGAACCAGAGCGAACGGCGTCATTTTCGTTGTTTCTTGGCGTGCCGTATTGTATGCGAATGTGACGTATGGTAAGATTGTGTCCCAGTTCTTGTGTTCCACATCGACATACATGCAAAGCATGTCTGCGATGGTCTTGTTGAGGCGCTCGGTAAGCCCATTTGTTTGTGGATGATAGGCCGTCGTCTTCCTATGGGCTGTGCCACTCAGCGTGAGCACAATTCGCAGAATCTCAGCTGTGAATGCGGCTCCTTTGTCGGTTATGTTGATCGCTGGAGCACCGTGTCTGAGGACAATGTTCTCGATAAAGAATCGTGCTGCTTCAGCTGCCGTGCCGCTCGGAATTGCCTTGGTTTCCGCATATCGGGTTAGATAGTCCGTCGCGACTATGACCCATCTGTTGCCGCTGTCAGATAGTGGAAAGGGGCCCAGGAGGTCTATGCCAATTTGAGCAAACGGCGTTTCTGGTACTGGAACGGGGTGCAATAGCCCAGCGGGTTGAGTCGGTGGTGCTTTGCGTCGCTGACACTCAAGGCATGTTCTCACGTAGTGCTTCACCTCTTCTGCGAGCCTAGGCCAGTAGTAGTTTTGTTGGATTCGTGCTATAGTGTTCGCGTGTAACCAAGGTGGCCCGAGGTGGCTTCGTCGTGGCAGGCTTGCAAGATTTCGCGGCGGAGAACTTCGAGAACTACTAGCAGATGGCTCTTCCCTGTTGCAGAGAAGTTCTTCCTAGAGAGAACGCCATCGCGCAAACAGAATGAAGGTAGACTCCGGGAAAATAATCTTGACACCTTCGTAGCTCGCCCTTCCAAGAACTCGATCAAGGTGTTGAGCTTTCGGTCGGCTTGCTGTTGCCGAGAGATGGCGGCCGCATCAACAATCCCTAAAAAGCCTGCGCATTCATCCGAATCTGCGCTCGGTGATTCAATAGGTGATCTGGAGAGGCAGTCGGCATCGAGGTGCTGTCTTCCCGATTTGTACACCACTGTCATATCGTACTCTTGAAGCCGTAAGCTCCAGCGTGCCAAACGTCCGTACGGGTCTTTCATATTGGTCAGCCAGCAAAGCGAATGATGGTCGCTTACTTCTTGAAAGGCGCGGCCGTATAAATACGGGCGAAACTTCGTGACTGCCCATACGACGGCCAGACATTCCTTCTCCGTGGTTGAGTAATTGGACTCGGCATGTGAGAATGTTCGACTTGCATAAGCAACTACTCTCTCGGCACCGTCTTGTCACTGAACGAGGACAGCTCCAAGGCCCACGTTGCTGGCATCGGTGTGGATCGCCGTTGACGCATCCTCGTCAAAGTGAGCGAGTAGTGGCGGAGTTTGTAGACGCTGCCGTAACTCGATGAACGCCGCTTCTTGCTCCTCCCCCCATACAAACGCAAGGTCGTCTCTTGTGAGGCGGGTGAGTGGAGAGGCTAGATGTGCAAAATTGGCAATAAATTGTCGGTAATAAGCGCAGAGACCCATGAAGCGTCTGACCGCCTTCTTATCCGTAGGCCGAGGGAACTTTGCGACTGCTGCAGTTTTATCGGGGTCAGGCTTAACTCCTTCTTGACTAACTACATGACCCAGAAACTGAAGCTGTTCAAACCCGAAGTGACATTTTTCAGGTTTCAATGTGAGTCCCGCGGACCGTATGGCTTGAAGAACTGACAGCAGCCGCTTTAGATGTTCTTCGAAAGTGGCGGAAAAAACAATCACATCGTCGAGATACACCAGGCATGTCTTCCACTTCAGACCGGATAAGACAGTATACATGAGCCTTTGAAACGTGGCTGGGGCCGAGCATAAGCCGAAAGGCAGAACCTTGAATTCATAAAGCCCATCAGGCGTCACGAATGCCGTCTTAATTCTCTCGATCACGCTCATCTACCTCTGTTTGCCAGTATCCACTCTTGAGGTCCATAGAGGAGAAGTAGCGCGCATGCCGTAGCCTGTCTAAAGAGTCGTCAATCCGCGGCAGCGGATATACATCTTTCTTTGTAACATGATTCAGCTTGCGATAATCAATGCAGAACCGCAAGCTACCATCTTTCTTTTTGACAAGCACCACAGGTGATGCCCATGGGCTGTTCGACGGCTGGATGACATCATCCTGTAGCATCTTTTCAACCTGCTGCTGTATCGCCTCGCGTTCTTTCTGAGCTACACGATACGGGTTCTGTCGGATGGGTCTTGCTGTCTCCTCCGTGATGATGCGATGCGATGCTTTGTCAGCGGCGTTTGACCAACTCGCGACGTAGACGAGAAGCAGTCCTGAAATTGTTCAAGCAGTTCCATAAGCCGGTGTCGATCTGCAGGTGTTAAGCTCGGTCCAATATCGACGGCGGGTGTGCATGGCGTTGTAGGAGCCTTGGCTTCTCCTTGCATAGCAAAACAGTCTTCAGTGTGGTCGATATCATCGAGATACGCGACAGCGGTGCCTTTACTGATATACCGACGTTCGTTTGTGAAATTTGTCAATAGAACATCTGTACGCCCGTCGACTAAGGAGACGATGCCACGGGCGATGGCGACTCCTTGGCGGGAGAGAAGGGCGGTTGCATGTTCCGCGACCGCTTCTTCGGTGAGCTTTGTGCCACAACTGACGGAAACAAGGCTGCAAGACAGTGGCGGTATGCAGACGTCCTCGTCGATAATACGTAAGGTGCGGCGCTGTCGCTCTGTTCCATTGGCCGTGTCGTTAGCAGGAGAAAACGTTACTACGCCGTCGCGTATGTTGACAACGGCACCATACTCCCTTAAGAAGTCCATGCCTAAAATGAGTGATTTGCAGCACTCCGGCAGAATCACAAATGTGGCGACAAAAGCTGCGTTCCCGATCGTGAGCCTTGCAGTACATTTGCCTGTAGGAGTCATAATCTGGCCGCCAGCATTGCGAATATAAGGGCCCGTCCATTTTGTCCTGACTTTCTTTAGTTTGTCTGCCAGCGGCTCGCTCATAATTGAAAAGTCCGCGCCAGTGTCTACTAAGGCCGTCACTTCGTGCCCGTCAATCGTAACAGCGAGGTCGGCAGTCACAGTTTTGTCGGCATTATTTACGTTTTGATCGGCGTCTTCCTTTCTCGGCAACAAGGGGGGATTTTTGGCAATTTGAGGACTTGCAACCTTCCCCCTTGAGGTCGCTGCTTTCAGCTTCCCCGCCGTGGGCTGGGAGAACGACCTCTCACGACGTCAGCAAAAGTGCGGCTGTTCGGCGAGGCGAAACGTGCTGGAGACGGTGAGCGCGACCGGGGATTCGAAGAGCTCACTTGCCGGCCAGTGCGGCTGTCGTCGAAGGGGACACGGTTTTCGTCAGCCAGGCGACGCGTAGTGGCATATGGGCCGCCCTGGTAGCCAGCTCGAGTTAGATAATTAATTAGAATTGCCTAATTAAAGGTGAGTAACGAAAAAATTACTGGCGGCTACTCCACTGTACTGGAAACAATACGCACTAGGTTTGCTTCGCGTAACGCCGCTCCTGCTTTTTTTATTGCGATAGCAATTATATGGACACTCAAAAGCAGATTTCTGCCGTCGGCGTCGCCGTCGCCGTCGCCGTGAGGTTCCGTATGACGTCAATGGAGATGAAATCGTGGCCGCGCGCCGCCGAACGCTGTATGTGCGAGTGAAAGGGCGCGAGGGACGCGCTCTTTCACGGGGAGTGAACGCACGGCGGAGAACAAACGCGCGTTCTGCGCCGTGCTTCCTTAAGGGCTGCAGAAGTAGGCGTCTCTTTCCTCCTTTTCATAACGCGCCTTCTTCCGATGCGCGAGAGGCCGTGGGGGAGGGGGGGGGAGGGGGAGGGAAGGGAGGCGACGTTTAGCTGCGGCACCAAGTGCCTATTTATATCAGAGGCTCCGGCAACAGTCACCAACGCCGCACGCATTTTGAGCGAACGCGGGCAAAGCGCCGACGGCGTCGACAACAGTTCTGCACGTTGCCGGTGCTGCTGCATGTCCAAGTTTATACAGCTGATAAAGCTAATATCATTACTCCGTATAGCTCTCTACAAATTTGCTATCGCAATTGATGCTTCACCTTTCAGGTGAAACTGCGACAACTTTTTAAATCGTGCTGCGTGATAGCTGGGACATGCACCCCGTATAAAAGCAAAAGCTGTAGTACACGTTTCTTGAATCTTGTTAGTGGCCGCGAGTCACGGAACAATCCAGCATACTCGGAAACGTGGCTCCGTACAGGTAGGGTGGCTAGAATCCTAGTACAGGTGGCAGGATTCACTTGGTCCGGTCGCCACAGCGCTGCGCTGGCTGAACGTCCTCGCTGATAATCCCTCGGAATATATTGGTTACTACCGTGCATGGGATCTGCATTTTCTTCTCGTGTTGTGGTCTGGTTGGAGAGCTCAGTCAGTCCGACCTGAGGCTGCAGTATTTCATGCTGTGCCGCTACTTTAGGCCCTTCGTTTGTTGGAAGAGCTTGCCTCTTTCCTGTCACCTCTTAAACAATTTTCGTTAGGGCTTCACACAATACCTCTATGCAATCCTCATTCTCCATGTTTTAAAGCCTCATATATTTCTTCGCTAGCAGCTGCGCGAATTTATCTACTTACCTCCCGACTGATGCTATACAAGTTGACCTGTTTTTTCTGAACTAGCCTTCCCCTTTCTGTCTTCGACTTGACGGCAATGCTGGACTTCACGAATATGTTATCATATATCTTTATCTACTCAAAGATTCTACATTCAGCACAGCGCCGTGGGCCTGCATAGAGCATGTAATCTATCGCTGTTACAACAGTTATATATATAGGCAAAGAAACTGCGTTTTACGAGTCCGTCCTTCTGTCCTTTACGTTCCGCCGCCGTCAGGTAATCACCTCGTGTTCAGCTTCATGCATCCTTACAATATGGCGAAGATAAACAATACGCCGATCACCACCGCCGCTACCTCTGGAAATTTTTATATTGTCCCAGCGGCAACGTGCCTTTGGAAACTGGATAACCACTGACCTACACCGCCCAACACAATCGCTTGGCAATTTGTGCGAAGTTTTGGGCGCCACGCAGACTCGGAGAGCATTATAGGCACCTAGCTGTGCGTGTACTTCGAGCAAATATGCTGTGCTGTAGCGGACGAAGACGATGTTAGGTGCATTGAAAATATTTTCTTAAGAAGATGTGGTGGTATACGCCGAGAGAGTCTGCATGCTGTCGCAGTAATTGAGTTACGAGTAGGAGCAATCACTGAAGTCAGCCTGTGTTTTATTTGTTTTTTTCCGCTGGGGTTTTACTAAATCCACTTCGCGTTACTGCACTTCCGGGTGAAGCTATAGGTGCCTATTGTTCACAATAGATTCCTTTCTTTACCTACCGGGACAGATTTTCTTTATCTGAGTCAGTCGCACCAAGACGCCATAGTTCCCAATTGCATGTTTATCCAGACAACAGAATACTGCGTTTTGACTTTCTTGAATGCAAATTTAACGTCATCTCACAACTGTGCAACTACACCCTGAAAGGACGTCGATCTTGTACTACCGCTAATTTGTACGTCTCATTTAGCTATGTCGCGATGACTGCTACCCTTTTGTTAGTACGTTAGTTGTGCATGAAGCCAAAAATCGCCGAAAAGAAAAGCCCGTCTCAGTATCGGCGTCACCCTCGATCACTTCGGTTGTCTTCAGCGTGCTCGACTATGCAGCTACTTGCGTTGTCTTGTGACTGGATTGTGCGCAAAACCGGAAGTATCTCGCAAATTTATGCTTTTCCGCTTTCCTTGCTGTTATGAAGCTGTGGTGCACGTTCGGCTTGACTCATGGTGTTAGCTCGCATTCAGAGAGAGCGCGGGATATGCCGACTCCGTTCCGGAGAAGCAAGACGACTAGTGAATGTGCCGTCAATTTCACGCTAATGTAGCATTGGAAAGTAATATCCAGCTGAATTGAGCCAATCAGAAACGCGATAAGGGGGTGACGTGCGTGTCACTACTTCGCCTGTCCTTTACGCCACACAGCGTCGTCCGCTCAGCATTCACGAGCCCGTTTCGAGCGCCAGGGCGTGTCTCGCCAGTGGTTCATACCACAGCAAGATAACTGCATGCAATTAACAAATGACTTTTTTTTCGTTTTTTTTTCAATAGGCTAGGAGATGGTAGAGACATATACCACCGGCAAAAATATACGCAAGTATAGGTATATGGCCAAACGCAAAAAGCGTTTTCTGCGATGAGAATGACACAAGCCAGGTAAACGTAAAAAGAAACACAGTTTATTGATGCGGATGAGATTCAAATGCCAACATGGTATGAGATTGCTGCTTTTTCTTTTCTTTTTCATCGTTATGTACAAAGACTGCCCGTACAGACAGGCGTAGACGTAAATCTATTTATGACGTCCAACAGCATGACTAGCACAACTTGACCAGTTCGGCTATCACATGAATGAAATGAACAGAGCGCCGAGCGGGAATCATCGGCGGGAGTGTCGACCCGCTCGACTGGCTCTGCGCGTCGGCACCCTTTGAAACACTCATCCTCAATGCACGGCGTACAAAACACATTTGACCGTAGGGGGCGGTAGGAGGTACACGTGCCAACTATCTTCGAGAGTAATTCAATTTGTTCCCGCCGCGCGCTTCTGTGTGCGTGCAACGCACACGTACGCGTAATGGCGTACAGCGTACACAACTTGCGTACAGTATACGCAAAATGGCTATCAGAAAAACAAAACCAAAAAAAAAATAATTGTATGCGCGTGTGTTTATTCGGGACTCAGAATCAGTTACTGTACTAGGCGAGGAGAATAATGTCGGATTTTCGGTGAGTATTAGCCTTTTTCTGTATAAACCCATAGAAGGTAATCTCATAGAAGTGCAGTCGGCCGCAAAAGTTTAAGGGGCACGGGTCCCACGACAAATGCAAATTTATGCTCTGTTAATGTCCGACGCTTCTAGTTTATTGGACCACTGTGCAATTCGCAAAATTATATACAGACTGAAACGTTGAATCTACAGTTTATCGTAAACTTTAGTGGCCGGCTGCACACTGCTGACGAACATGCACAGCCATGTCATTCCACGAAATCGAACGCAGTAGTTGTGTGCAGTATAATGAATATTTATAAAAATGTTATGGCACGAGCTACGGGCATGCTCAACACACCTAGATACGTGCGCAGTATCAGAAAAAGAATGGCAATGCGGGCAAGTTGGCAAAAATGCATTGTGGAGCCAGCGCAATTAGATACAAAACAAAAATAGAAAATGTGCGCTGTTCTGTGAAATTCTCTCGAGTTTTATATTTCTAGCGTGCATGTTTCCATAAAGCAGGTCAAAACCCGCTTGGAACGCACCGAGAGCTTCGTTTACCCTTAAGGCTGCATCGGATCAAACACGGCGTAGAAAGAAGCAGCGAAGCGGTAACATGCCGTTTGAAAAATTTTCTTTGCACAATGGGAAAATGCGAAGACACCGTGTGCGTTACGGAAGACAGCGTATAAGCACAATTGCCCACAAGGCTATATATACTGTGAGCGAAACGGCAACTTGTTGCGTCCCATGGCAAAACGCGATTTTAAAAAAAAGAAAGAAAAAACGCGCGTTTACGCATTTTTATAAATTCCGGCGTCCTACTCCAAACTCCTCACTCTTATACGCGACAAAAGCAGATATGCGTTTTTTTGGGCAAGCGGAGAAATTGTTCTTAAACATGAGGTTCCCCCTAAAGATGCGGTTTGTGAAGACATCAACACAAACCGTGCAGACAACGTTGCATGTCTTTTTTTTCTTCTCACGTGTCTGATCAAAATACTGCAGGAAGCTCCCAAAACCAGTACAATAACTAATGAAATAAAGCAGACGATGAACTCGTTTGGACGAGTGAAAAATCTTCCTGAAGGTTCTGCGAAGCGATACGAAGTGCAATATTATGCTAGCATGGTGTATAGTTTCCAACTTCCAGTTCTGATAATTTGATCGCTAGACAGATGACACCTGCACTTCAACACGGTGTCAGGTCGGCACAGAAATCTTGTTCCGTGTTTTGTGCAACGTTTGCGAAGTCTAGCACGAACACGCACCGCGTTATGTTTGACCTCGAAATAACTGTGTGTTTCTCCCTACAACCTGCACCGAGACTGCGAAGTGACCAAGTTTTTTGTGATGACTGATCGATATCACGCATAGACGTGTAGAGCACATTACGCAATTTTATAGCATTCTTTGCTCCAAGATTCGTTCGTTGGGCCCGTGTCTCTCTTAATGAATCAAATCAACTAATCTGCCCAGAAAAGAGCGTGCTTGTTTTATGTCCGCCCATCGTATGCGAACTGGAAAGATTGCACCAGGAGTTGCACGAAATACAAAGAAGATGTAAAAAAAACAAAAAACAAAAAACGAAGTGGTTCGAAAATACTAACAGATACAGATACGTGACCTTGTTCGCTGATAGAAGTTTACGTGCTGTTCTTATGTCATACCTCGAGGACATACAAGACGCGCACGGATTGAAAGAGGGGCATCTATTGCGACGTAAGCAGTGAATCTTGCGGAAAGCTAACGTCAACACTGCTCGAGCGCTATAGCTGGCGTGCGTGCGAGCAAGAATAATTCATCACAGGCATCTGAATATTTTTTGGGGAGAACGGCTAATCTTACTTTATACGCATGATTTACACTAATACAAACGTGGGGGAAATTATGCTTTTATGCGCAGATCATTAGTACTATCTCCGCAAGTAGCGAACATACCAACAAGTTAGTCTGGTAGCGGAAAAAAATTATTTACTACTTCCTTTATAGTCAATTAAGGTATACTTATTACAAGTTAGAATCGCCTCAATGACATGGCGGAGCTAAATGTCATGAACACATCGTGACATAGTCATGACAAGCTCATCACGGCACGAGCACAACGACAAGACGCGGCAAAAGCCCGACGTGACTCATTATACGCTCCGGATCACAGTACATAAAATGTGTCGTGTACCTGCAATAGCCGAGGAAGCCGCGTGGTTTTTGTAACGCGAGCAAGTTTAGAGGAAAAACTACATACAAACACCGCACGACGTTAACGCTGAGTGGGAAACGACAAACACGACATCCATTTCAACGCGCATATTCGTTTTCGTTTTTCTAACGCACGGAGAACACAATCTCACAAAGATAAAAGCGCGCGGTCAAGGACGTGCGCATATGTTTGTTCCTTATAGAGAGAATACACCTACAGCAACATAGCCACGAGGAAGAATAAACACGAAAGCGACGCACTTATCACTTGTAGCCCATCAGAGGGAGAAAGCTGTTCCGCGCAACCTTTACTTCTAGTGTCAAGTGTACTGCCATTAATGCTGTCCTATCTCCGAGACCTGTCTCTAAATTCTTCCACCGTCCATACAACGGCCATTAGATGTAGCCATTAAGACTAGAATCTCCGGCTAGACTCCAGCACTACAATTGCATTTGGTAATCGCGTGTGTGCGGGTGTGTGCGCGAAAATAGGTTCGCTGACTCAACAGCGCGATCAGAGCACTAGATAACTAAGTGTGGTGTTACACTCTTTCTCTGCGATTTCTGAAGTCTACTGACGACGCTTGCGCGATTCGAATTCGTCCACCGCTAACTATTGAAATCCATGGCTGCCATAAAAATGCGTTACGAACTCAGCGAGAGAATCAAATGCTCTCTTACGCGTTTCCTGGAGTATAGTGTGCGAGAAAGCGCAGGCGTCTTTATATATATATATATATATATATATATATATATATATATATAGAAGCGTCACGCGTTGTTCTGCTTGCAGGTCATGTACAGTGTGTTGCTCGTTGTACTTTTGCGGCTATGCCGTTGAGTGATATTGGAAAGTGTGACGCGGGTTTGCGCACAGAGGGTCACGGCGATGTCTCAACCAGCAGTGCACCTTAAGAAATTAACGAACATTAAAAAGCGACATGCGCATATAGCACGCCTTTCTTTAGAGAAAGCAAAATATACGCTAAATGTGTGAGTGGAGGACAGTGGCATAGCCTGTCAGGTATTTTGATCTCAGCTGGTATATTAAGTAGTCCTTATAGCCATCGAGAACAGATCTGACAGTTCGTAGAATGCTGTAGTAATTTTGACAATGTCTGAATGCAGAAAGTTACCCTCGCTACTCGAGACTTCTTGGGTGCGGTTGATTCCGTTGCAGGGCTACATTGCGATGGTCAGGTGCCGACTTTCAGCATAATTTAACGAAACGTGCAACATGTATCAACATGCTTGGACATAAGGATTGTGTTGGGCATTAAAAATTAAATGACCATGCTTGGACAGTCGAAGTGTTGCTTTGATAAATTAAACTTATGGACGAGATACTGTGTACGTTTTTACCGCACCGTGCACTGTTACGTGACCCACCAAATGACGTGTCACAAAGCATAACACTTTGAAATGCATCGGTATGTATGGCGTGTCCACCTTCCTGTATGAGCGGCTCCAATTTCCCACTTCGTTTCGTGGTAGTGCAACATTGTCGATATTTTTTAGATCACACACAAAAAGCCTGCCGAACGTAGATTCGCCCTTCTCGTTAATATTAATTCACCCCCAGCAGCGATGCTGCTGGACGGAGGCGCGTCTTCTTCACAAGGTATATTTAACATCTGTTTCTGGCCAGTGTAGCGTCCAATACCTCGCTATTGATCAAAGCCTTATCAGAGTCCATCGTAGCAAGCTTGGGTTTGCTTGGAGCTGAAACGTATGCACATTAAGTGTATGGCAGTTATAGTATTGTGCGAGTCAAAGGTACCGAAGCCGCTCAACGCGTGAAAGGATGTGCCTTCTGGAAGTGCCCTAGGGCCCTTCTGAAACTTAGCTGCTCGGAAGCGTCTGAGATAGCGAGAATTAAACAGGCTCACTGTGTTTGAAAAGCACTCGCAGCGCCAGTCGTACCACAGGAACCTCCTATATCGACAAACCTTGTCCCAGAATGGTTTTGAGACTTGACAAAATGTATAGGTTGCAGCGTGAGGCTCTAGTAATGGCAGTAGCGTTACATATTATGCTCACTGTCAGATCATGTGGAATCGGTCGATCAGCAAGGCGTGGAATGTTGGGGACAAGTCCGAATGAACACAATATGTAGCCACAAGGCGCAGTTAGTACAGCCGCACATGTCATCCTGACTGCGCAAGTCACACTTGAGGTTCGAGATCACACTAGCTCAGCACACTGAGGAAGAAGCAGTCTCATATAAGCAATTAAGTTTTTCGACGACGAAGCGCGTTAAATCACGTTAAATCACAATGTTCCCTTGAAAAACAAGCACATGCATGCACCGAAATCGCGAATAAATTCGTAATTAGCTGGTAAAAAAATGCAGTACACTTTGATGTAGTTCATGGCAGCACGACCTGGAAGATCCACGGCTGCTCTTTGGTTTGTCGGACTCGGCGTTTACCGCACGAGTAAATGAATTCACTTACGACTCCGCGTGAAAACTCACGCTCTCATCAGCGCTGCCCTATCCTGCACCACGCTACTGCAACGTAGAAGACCAGCGACCTGGTTCTCTATAGTTGTTTCCTCTCATAAGGCCAGTAATTCACTCGCTGAATAAGATTAGGGCTAACACATTCGCCTGCAAACGAGCCGCTGCTGCGTCGAACGAACGTTTCGGTTGTGTATCTCATACAACAAGATATCGCCTTAGAGCCACTGGCTGGGCATTTACCACATCGCAGACGCACGAAATCAGACGTGACCGGACGCTAGAGGTCACGCGCGAGCGCCCAACAGACCCGAGGATCACCGCCGGTTCGTAGCAGGGCACACGAAGGCGGGTGCAACTGCAGAGGCAACACCACGTGACCGGAACATACAGCCGAGCCAATTGCGACACGGAAAACACGTCACAAGCGCTGCTGGCCGGCGCCTTATCACAAGTTTTCCGCCCCTGGTTTGAGTCAGTCGTATACGTGCCATGTCCAGCAGTAGCACGCCATACCACTCGAACGCACCATCCAGGAGTGCGAGTTGGTGCCCTCATATGACCAGAGTCATCGAAGAGAGCGCTCTGATGCGCCTTAGCGGGCCGCTTGGTTGGCTGACTGGCCGCTAGGAGGAGCAGGATGATGCAAACTCGCGTCGGAGCAGGGTCAGGTGAGCACGTACGCCACGGGGTCCTGCTTGGGCTTGAAGTCCCTCCAGCGGTCGCTGCGGCAGGTGCCTGGCCCCGCCCACCACGCGCCGATGTCCGGGTACACCTGCGCCACGCGAGCATCGGATCGATATGAGTGGGCGCGCGGCCGTTACGACGAAACGGCTGCTCACGTGCTCGTAATAGCAGGAGCATCTCTCAGTGGGGTCGTATTTAAACAAGCCCACTGCTGACTGCCGGGGCATATACATATACGGCACACGTCCGGCGGAATCGAGGCACGCCCGTTTTCATCGTGAAGAAGGAAACGTCTGTGACTTCCGAAACTAACTTTTCGCTCACTGCGATAGGGTCAGTAAGATATGTCGTACCACACTCTTTGATGAAACACAAAGATTTCTGCCAACGTGTGTATAGTGACATCAAGGAGGTTTAAAAAAAATATAAAAATGTTCGACTTATTGAGTTGCCTGCATGCTTCTCTGCCGGGGAGAGAGGATGAGGGATTGCAAGGATCTAGGAGAGAAATAGATCGAGGAAGCGGGCGTAACAAAGGGTGGACTTGATAATTACATTACGTATGATGAAGTTCCATGCGTTACATGAAAAATGGAGGCGATGTAGAAATTAGGTTGGGCCATTATATATATATACAATTTCTTAAAGCTTGTCAAGCAACCTAATGCCGCTGTCTATAAGGAAAACGCATTGAATGTAATGTTCTCTAATTTTGTCCATTTGGCTTTCATAAACCGTTTTCATCTCTAGAGGCTGGAAGTTCTATAATTGGATATGCTCAACCGGTTGCTCAGCCGTATAGCACACAGTTGTCGCAATATCCTATACTTTGACGACCTAATTCTAGAAGTATGTACGTATACGGCGTACAGGCTTGCAGAGGTGAACGCCTAATCCTATAGGAAAAGGACAGGTCACAAAACGGAAAGATTCAGCTCTTCAACTCGGGTGTTAAAACTTTCGTTTCGATCTGCGATTAGAACTGGACAGATTGTGCAATAAGTTTGAACTGCCGCCGCGGCGCTCACTTTGCTGTCTGTGCCCACGTCTTGAGTGCCATTTTGAGTCTTTGTTCTACCGTTAGCCACGGCAGCCTAGACCAGCAGAAAGTTTCCCTTGAAATACCAGGCGAATATACCATCTCAAAAGAATATAAGAATTTTAACGGCCATATTGGCCCGCTTCAGAGCTACACACTTTTGCACAAAACCGCCTTAACAATGTATACCGATCCGATCTCGAGGATGCACTTGAAAGCATCATGTAATGGAAAATAGACAGGCGAAGAATTGTCTGAATAAAAGCTCAACTAAACCACCATAATATTTTCGGGACTTCCTAATTGCAAGTTCCTTCCTAAGTGGACTTTGTGTACATAGCTTTTTTTTTTCCCCACTTTCTCTGCCTACAACAGGTACGAGGTACAAATAAAGTGGTACGATGAGACGACTTATTCTGGCGTCTCCAAGGGCTCGTCTTTAACAAAATTGTCCGTACTCTGCCACCTGACCCAAGTTAAAATACACGCAACGTCTCTTGATCGTCTTTTGTAGTTAGGCTTGTAGGTTTTTCATCGTTACAGAGTTACAGGGAAGAAACACTGATCGTCCTCAAACGCCAGCAAGGCATGCAGTGTTATGTCTTGCATAGACTGGAGTGATCCTTACTGCAATGACGACTCGGCACACATATGCCCATTTTGAAATGTAACGTTTCTAGGTCATTACACTACTTAAGGCCGTGGTGCAGTTAATGGTGCATGTATTCTCGGCGCTCCAAAATTCTGAAAGGTCTTCACGCTCCACAAGCTTTGCAGCGCTAGAAGTGCCACGCATGCTCCGCGGTATACGCATGCGTATATGTTCAGTGGCCCTCTTCACGCGTGCAGAGGCCCGATACTTTATGGCGGAAACTGCACTGCCTCTATCCCCAAATGGATAGCAGTACAGCACTCGCAATTTCATAGTGTACTGCACCGCTTATCATTGTCGTGAAAGTTGAATATTGTCTCATCTTTGAATGTCGCGTTTTATTTGTGCCCTCGTACGCGATGCTTACGTTTCTAGAAAACAGGAAAGTACTTGTATACCCTTAAAACGTCTTTGCTGCGCACTTTTCTCAGCTGACGTGGTTCGGCCGACACCGTCATCACGCCGCCTAATGCCACTCAGCTGTGCCCACCCGCGCTTTGACAGTCGCCGGGTGCCGGTAGGCTACGTCACGCTCCGTCAGCGGATTAGATCAGTTATTTGGTTCGTTGTGCGAAGAATCTATGCCGCAATTTAAACACGGCACGGTCACCGCTCGGGCGACGCCGCTCGCATAGCGTCGGCCCACCTTTGGCAGTGGCGGCGCGTGCAGCATGGCGCACAGGCGGCACCAGAAGTAAGTGTTGATGAACTCTCCGGAGCCCTTCCAGCGCAGGTACTCGTTGTACAGAGTCTCGTTGCAGGTCCAGCAGGTGCAGGTATTCGGCCAGCGCCTTCGCCGACGGGAAGTCCTCCACGTGGATGAACGAGCGATCGGGCGATGCGCGCACGTAGTCCAGGGGCCGGGCGCCCATCACAATCGGTACCACGTCACGCCTGCAGCAAGCGCCAATTGGACACGACAGGTCACGTGGCGTGTCCTCAGCTACGTCTACGAACAATTGCGTCTCCGAACGCGAGAGATTTCGCGGCAGTGTTGTCGCTGAATGCTGAACGCAAACAATATAGAGAAGGGCTACCCGCTAAATGGTCAAAGTTGCCGTGACGCCACATCTTGCCATCCTTATCTCGCACAGCTTCCATTAGGTGACTTTTGATATATATATATATATATATATATATATATATATATATATAATATATATATATATAACAAAATTGAGTCTTACTCTTGAGCACGATAGGGCCCAAAAGAAGAGGAAGAATGGCAAGTGGCAGTTCTCCAGAGTTTCTGACAGCTGTCACTTGTCCCTCCTCATTTTGGGTGAAAGTTCTCAAATTATTTTCCACCTCACTGTTATTGAAGATACTCGAAAGGAGAAAACGAATTGTTTAGCTCTGTACATTTTGTGAAACGAAATCTGGACGCGAGAACGAAAAAAAAAAAAACAAGAAATGAAGGCGGGAGAGCAGTGTACATACCCCAAACCGTTGACGAAGAACTTCTCGGTGATGTAGTCCTTGCAGTTGAGTTCTCGAAGGCTAGGTAGAACTTGTAGTCGCGGTCCAGCAGCTCGAAGCAGTGGCCGGCCCGCGCACGGGGGCACTTGAGTGAGCCGCACGTGCCGTAAATGTCGACGTCGATGTAGGCGGCCAGCTTGCGCGCGAACTGCAGCCGCTGGTTGCGCGCCCGCGCAGTTGGACACGAACCAGGCAACTTTCTTGGTCTTATTGCGCGGCGCAGACGCTGGCGCCGAGGCCGCGCAGTCGTG